>NC_141147.1:131023452-131050952 GCF_053477565.2 Lygodium microphyllum | reverse complement strand
TGTAAGCCAAAAGAACTCTAGTACATAGAAATAGAAGAACCCTATATATGGGTCTCAAACCAAACTCAACTAACTAAGGTGGCATACTAACTGAGCCACGAACTAGAGTAGATAAGGATAGCTGTCATCTAGCTATTATTCATGGGCGGTGTACCAACCGCATCTACAGCTAACAAGTCAGTGACATAAATGCACAACGGTCACCCTGGCATATCATGAGTTCCATGTCAAGATTATGGGAGAGAAGGAAGGAGTCTCACTTGTAGCTTTCTTGCTTGCACAATGGGGGAATACACACACAGGTGGAGGCTGAAAACAGTTTTCCTCTTCTTAGTTGTGTAAGCCAAAAGAACTCTAGTACATAGAAATAGAAGAACCCTATATATCTGTCTCAAACCAAACTCAACTAACTAAGGTGGCATACTAATTAAGCCACAAACTAGAGCAAATAAGGATAGTTGTCATCTAGTTATTATTCATGGGCGGTGTACCAACCGCATCTGCAGCTAACAAGTCAGTGACATAAATGCACAACGGTCACCCTGGCATATCACAAGTGGAGCTCGATATCTCAACACTCCCCCTCAAGCTCAATCCCAATTCCTGTACACCAAGTAGTTCTTTGAATTTTGTGCAGCTTCTCTGCGCCCAATGCCTTCATGAATATGTCAGCTACCTGATCCTTTGTGCTGACATAAACTAGATCAATAAGACCTAGTAAAACCCTCTCCCGCTCGTAGTGATAATGCACCTCAATGTGCTTTGTTCTAGCATGATAGACTGGGTTATTTGCCAAGTGTATACTGCTCATGTTGTCACAATAAATGACAGCTGGCCCATCTGTAGGCTGATGTATATCATAAAGTAGCTTATGCAACCAAGCTACCTCACATGCAGCCATTGTTGCACCCCTGTACTCAGCCTCTGTGCTCGACAAGGCAACTGTAGGTTGTTTCTTCCTGCTCCAAGTGACTGGAGCACTCCCAAAAGAGAACATATATCCACTGGTAGATTGTCTATTAGAAATACTACCAACCCAATCAGTATCAGTGTATCCATGCAATTGTATATGAACCCCAGTCTCATAAAATAGTCCATACTGCAATGTGGATTTCACATACCTAAGTATGCGTCTAGCCGCATCCAAATGCGGTTTCCTTGGAGCCTGCATAAACTGACTTACCAATCCAACAGCATAGCTCAAATCTGGCCTGATAATAGTCATATAAATCAAACTTCCTACTATGCGTCTGTACATAGTAGGGTCTTCGAGAAGCTCACCTACATTTGCACTCAGCTTCACATTCTGCTCCAAAGGAACTGAAATAGGCTTACAGCTTGTCATCCCATATTTGGACAGCATGTCCAATCTATACTACCTCTGCAAGAGCTGTATCCCACTTGGTGATCTAATCGCCTCAATGCCCAAGAAATAACGCAGCTCTCCTAAATCCTTCATCTCAAACTTCTGCTTCAATAGCATTTTCACATGAAAGATATCTTCATCACTATCACCTGTGATAATCAAATCATCAACATAAATGACAAGCAGCATAATACCTTTCTCTGTTTTCCTAACATAAAGTGAGAAATCTTCCTTGGAAATCTGAAAGCCAATAGTGACAAGATACTATCCTATCTTGTCAGACCATGCTCTAGGTGCTTGCTTCAAGCCATACAAGGCTTTCTTCAACTTGCAAACAAATTCAGGATGAACAGCATGCACATAACCTGGTGGCTACTCATATATACCTCTTCTTGTAAATCACCATGCAAGAAGGCATTCTTTACATCCATCTCATGTAAAGACCATTCCTTTGATGCAGCCATAGCAATGACTGCTCTTACGGTTGCCATCCTTGCAACCGGACTGAATGTTTCTTCATAATCAATGCCATATGTTTGTGCATACCCCTTGACTACTAATCTTGCCTTGTATCTGTTCACAGAACCATCTACATTGTGCTTCACCTTATAAACCCACTTACAACCAATTGCATTCTTATCTTTAGGCAAAGGTACCAATTCCCATGTAGCATTTTCTTCCAAGGCATCCATTTCTTCATCCATGGCTTTCTCCCATTTTTCTTTTCCCATGGCTTGCTCAAAAGAAGTGGGTTCTGGTTCCTGTATCACTTTGACTATATAGGCATAGTGAATGGCTGTAAATCCATCATATTTCAACCTATCCACAGGATACCTAGCTCTGGTAGACCTGCGCAAAGTAGGTTCACTCCTAGGTGCTCTCAAAACATCCCTGGTCTTCCTTACTCCAGGTGTAACAATAGAAGGAATACCCAACTCATCATCAATGCTTTGTTCTGAGCCACTGGATTCACCATCCACATAAGAGTGACCTACATTCACATCAAACATGGGCTGATCTACCTATTCTTTTCCTTTTCGTGAAACCTGCATACCATTGTTTTGAGGAGATTCTCCTGATCTCAATCTGCCTGTCCATGGCGAAGAATGTGAACCACTGCTAGAGGATACTCCAGATCCACTAATATATTGTGACTGCTGCTGTGAATTCTGTGCAGCATTACCATTTCATGCATCTACATCATCAATCACATTTACTAGTTTATACCAGCTACTCATCTCATAAAAAACAACATCTCTGCTCACTGTAAACTTACGAGTAGAAGGGTTATAGCATCTATACCCTTTTTGCCTGCAGAGAGTAACCAATAAAGATGCACTTCTCAGCTTTTGGATCCAACTTGGATCTCAAATCATCTGGCACATGAACATAGGCAATGCAACAAAAAATATTCAAATGAGAAATATCTGGTTTCCTACCAGTATACCTCTCCTTTGGAGTCATACCATGTATTGCTGCAGTGGGAGTCATGTTCATTATGTAGATTGCTGTAGCAACTGCTTCAACCCAGTAAAAATCTGGCAAGTCTTTTTCGTTGAGCATGGCACGAGATACCTCTCCAATATGCATGTTTTTCCTTTCTACAATTCCATTTTGTTGTGGGGTATGACTGCATGAATATTGCTGCTTTATGCCATGCTCATGTAGGAACCTTGCAAACTCATTTGAGAGGTACTCTCCCCCTCCATCTGACCTTAGGCATTTTATTTGCATGCCTGTTTCTTTTTCAACCATAGCTTTAAGAGTTTTGAAATGCCCAAACACTTCACTTTTCTTTTTCATAAAATACACCCAAACTTTTCTGCTATAGTCATTAATAAAAGTGACAAAATAATGACAGCCTCCAATAGATGCAGCTTTAGTCCACACATTAGAGTGGATTAATTCCAATGGCTTCTTACTCTCTTGAACATGTCTAGGAAATGGTTTCCTTGCCTGTTTTCCAAATTGACAGGCTTCACATACCTTATCCATTTCTGCAACCTTGAATTTAGGCAATCCTGCAACAATATTTTGGGTCTGCATTGATTTAAGTCATTGTACATTAACATGACCAATGCGTTTATGTTATATATCAATATCTGCAACTACACCGGTCCATGTGCAAACATTGTTGCACTCAATTCAGGCATGTCTGCATCCAACGTAAACATTCTGCCCTTCTTCTTTCCTTTTGCTATCAAGCGACCTTTATTTTTCATATCCTCAACAAAGCATCCATGAGAATTAAATCTGACTTGCAAGCCCTGCTCAACCATTTGACCAACAGAAACCAGGTTCTTGGTGATATTCGGGACATGAAATACATCCGACAGGTATTTCTTTTTTCCATCCTGCATAGACAAATAATTTTTTCCAATCTGCACAATAGGATGTGCAGTATCATCACCAGTCTCCACAAATCCTGGTATTTCCATTTTCCTTGCATCTTGCATCCATTCTGCATGACCTGTCATGTGGTTTGATGCTACTGAGTCAACATACCACACATCATTGCTTTCTTCTGCACTTGTCACAGAATTGGTCATGTGCTGCACCATAAACAAATGCTCATTTCTATAATCACCCTGTCTACTAGAATATGCATAATTCCCTTGTTGCAATTTTCCATTCATGATGTCATTCTGCTTTTTATAGCAATCTTTTGCCATATGACCCATTTTACCACAGTAGTAGCATTCAAACATTGCTGTTTGTATTTTGGTCTCTTTGCCATCCACCATGACCTCTTTGGCTCCCCCTGCCTCTAGAGTTACCACATCCTCCTCCATAGGACTGATTTTCTTGAGTTTGCTGCATATTCTGATTTCTACCACGGCCTCCAAATCGGCCTCCT
This sequence comes from Lygodium microphyllum, assembly GCF_053477565.2. Lineage (NCBI taxonomy): Eukaryota > Viridiplantae > Streptophyta > Polypodiopsida > Schizaeales > Lygodiaceae > Lygodium > Lygodium microphyllum. The sequence continues at coordinate 131,046,729 of NC_141147.1, read as the reverse complement.
CTACCTCTGCCTCTACCTCTTCCAGCATTTGAGTAGAAGACAGTTTCTTTTGAAGTTCCTCCTGAAGAAGATGCACCACCATTTCTCTACTCCTCAGAAATTAGAAGAGCAATCAACTCCTCAAAATCAGAAAATCTTTCACGGATGGAAATGGATGTTCGGAACTATGCATAATCCTTTCCTAGACCATTCAAGGTCACAGAAACTAAATCATCATCTTCCACTAGCGACCCAATGGAAGCAAGTGCATCTGCAATCTTCTTCACCTTCATGTGGTAGTCATTGATGCTCATACTTTCTCTTTGCACATTGTGCAACTCTTGCTTGAGCTGCATTTTCCTGGCTTGCGTATTTGTGCTATACATTTTTGAAAAAGTATCCCATGCCTCCTTTGGCGTACTTGCATCCTGAATATGCACAATCATAAAGTCTGAAATACTGATAGATAGCCAATACATAACTTTTTTGGCTCTCTCATGCCATCCTTTAAATGCCTGCATTTGCTGTTGATTGGGAGCATAAGGAAGAACTAGTTCTTCTTTATTTCCTGCAACGAATTCCCAATATCATTTTCCCATAAGGAAATTCATCATTCTAAACTTCCATGCTTGGAAGTTGTTATTGTCAAGCTTTTCAATGATAATCTGTGAAAGAGAATTAGACGCCATTACAGAACACTGCAAAAAATTATGTCACTGCAAAAAATACAACTTCAGCCTCACAAGGGCAAATTTGCAAAACTGACAAAAGTGGTATTTGACCACACAGTCACTTCCTAGTGACGATTTTGCATCAACAGGCAACAAGGATGATTCTGTAACTCCCAATGTCTCTGCGCACAGGCATACAATGCAATTTCTACAGTAACTTTTCACCGACCTGTAGAACAGTGGTCACAGAACATAAAACAGGGTCTTTTCCTAAGTGCGTGCAGAAAACTTCCGCCTCCAAAACAGGCCCCGAAACGGCCTCAAATAAAAAAAACAGGGCAACCGAGGGCTAAAGCCTATTCCCGCAGCAAATACTGCCCTCTTGCTACACCGCGAAGGACATCTCAATCTGAGACAATGCACTCTTGCACTTTCCGGCTGTGCTACCTGCATAGACTTGCTCCCAAACTCGAAAAATGAAAGCAACATTGGTCCTCTTACCAGAACGCCGCGAACTTGGTTTGCTTTCTTGAGCTCCTTACCACAAACCATGCTCTGATACCATGTCAAGATTGTGGGAGAGAAGGAAGGAGTCTCACTTGTAGCTTTCTTGCTTGCACAATGGGGGAATACACACACAGGTGGAGGCTGAAAACAGTTTTCCTCTTCTTAGTTGTGTAAGCCAAAAGAACTCTAGTACATAGAAATAGAAGAACCCTATATATGGGTCTCAAACCAAACTCAACTAACTAAGGTGGCATACTAACTGAGCCACAAACTAGAGTAGATAAGGATAGCTGTCATCTAGCTATTATTCATGGGCGGTGTACCAACCGCATCTATAGCTAACAAGTCAGTGACATAAATGCACAACGGTCACTCTGGTATATCACGAGTGGAGCTCGATATCTCAACATCTCTCTCTCTCTCTCTCTCTCTCTCTCTCTCTCTCTCTCTCTCTCTCTCTCTCTCTCTCTCTCTCTCTCTCTCTCTCTCTCTCATTCCTTGTTATCTTCTTAGTCGACAAAATGTCTAATACTAAATATCAATGCACTAGTAGAGTCAACAGAGGTGACATACATACATGAACACACTCAAATGTCAAGTTTTTGCTATGGTTTCAATGATCTTGATAGTTTACGATTTTCAATCATTTACCTTGCAATGGACAAACATGAGGAAGATACCAATCTCACAACAATAGTACATGGGCCAAATGTTCATTGTCAACTTAGCCACACATAGCTTAGAACTCAAAAGCCTCCATGAAAGCTGTGTCTCTTGTCATTAGTGGCCATCATAACTAGCAGTAGAACAATACCACCCCCTTTCTTAAACATAATAATACTTTTTCTTGTCTCACAATCTTACAAACATTGCAATGATGACAAGCCACCTAGACTTGGCTCTTAGAAATAATTCTAGTCCTCAATCTTCAACACATCAACCTCTCTAAATTACAAGACAACTCACTGTTTCCATGCAAAAACCAATTGCCAATCCCCACAATAGCAAAGTAGTAGCCACTATAGTAATTAAAACCAACTCTAGCTACCATATCACCTACCAACTATAACACAAAGCCATGATGCAACCGCCGTGCATGTTGTGCCCATGACTCCTCTCTCTCTCTCTCTCTCTCTCTCTCTCTCTCTCTCTCTATTTCTCTCTCTCTCTCTCTCTCAATCAAGAAACTTAGAGAGCAAACACCTCATGCTGATATGTTTATAGGTATGACACCACATGCAATCAATCACAACAACTACCCATGGTGTAATGGTCATCCTTTGGTCAAGGAAAGATGCTTGCTGACCTCTCCTTTCCCACACCGATGGATTTAACCACTCTCTCTTACTTATTTCTAATCACTATTCTCTACAACAATCTTTGATTTGTGGTAGCAATGTAGCAGCTTGCTAGTTTTTTCCTCTATGCTATTCATTACCAAAAGGGGGCCATGGCTCACATATGCCTTGGTGGGAAAGTGGGGAGAGGTGTCCAGTTGGCAAGGATGTGTGTGTGCCAATGTTATTTGTTTAGAGTAGTTTCTAATGTGATGGATATCAAATGGTATTGATTCATTCCACCACTTCATTTTTTCAAGCTCTAATAATCCATTATCACAAATATCGCATGTTCCTAGTGTCAAGTTGTTGCTATAATCCATTAATAAATGTTTGAATCATAGAATATTGAAGTTTACGAGAAGTCAAAGTTCATTCTTCCTTTCGTGGACATCTTTATCATCTCTTTCATGTTATTTTTCCAACTCTTCATGTACCAATCTAATTATGTCTTCCATTGTTTATTAAATGCTTGGATGATGCATTGATGCTCCAAAAAGGCCTTTGGGCTAATTAGAGCTTGATTAGCTCAATCATTGAGGTGTTATTTGTTGTACTAACAGTTTGGGCAGTGATCATACCAAAGTGAGCTTCATGCTTTGAATGCCTAATGTGCTTACATGGGATTTTGGGTATGCTACATGCATATGGTGATGTTTAGCATTGATGTCTGAGTTCCGATATGGTTATGACATGCTTTGGTACTTGGATTTGAGCTACATTTGATGTACTTGGCTTTCGTCAAATGCTTTCAACTTCCATGCATGTTGTCCAATTCAATTTAACTCACTCCTCTTCTTTACTTATATTTGTGTATTAATCCTATCAATTTTCATAAGCATGGTAGAATGTAAAAGAGCATAAGAATGAAGGAGTGTGTAGCTACCATAGGATAGACCTATCGGGGGTTCCGCCCACCTACTTCCCTTGATAGCTTTAGTTTTCTAATTAGGTCCTATCACATTTATGGATTTCTAATTAGGTCCTATCACATTTATGTGTGACATTCAAAATCAGATTCCTTAATCAAGCCTTTTAGGGAACAGGGTTCGCTCGCGTAATTTATAGCATTGACACCAAAATAGAGCAAGCAGTCCTTTTGTCAAACAAGTCTCTTAACTTATCTTCAAGTTAATATTTGTCTCTTGCCCATACAAGAGAAATTATATATCCCTTCTGCCCTATAGAAGTATCTTCCAACGCCACAGATGTTGGGCTCATGACAGCCTTCAACTCCATTCTGGACTCTCTGGAGGATCAATTGGAGGTAAAGGAACTTCCTTTCCAGGGGCAACATGTAGCAGGAAGACATAGAGGAAGGACCCAAATGTAACATTAGTCACATTTCCTTGAGTAGCTCGGATAAAGTGGTGATCCATCTTGGAGAGGAGGTAGGTACTCCAATCAATAGTTATGCCTTTCAAAATCATTTGTGAAGTTGTAAACAACTCCTTGGAAAGATAATGAGATGGGGATTTTGCAGGCATGAACATGTCCTGAAGGAATTGGCATAGTTGTTTCCATAGGGGATTGGAAATCATGGAGACACCGACTCCTGCCGTGGTAATGACCTTCTTCTGATTGAGAACATCTTGAGTCTGCTTTTACAACAGCTTCAAAATATCGTCATTGGCGAACAACTGTCTGGCAACAGGGACAGACTCCCCACAATACGGCAGACCAAGAGCCTTGCCTAGACTCTTCAGTGTCAGAAGAACAGTAGTGCCACGGACTGGACCAGACCTCTTATTGTAAGAGGTTAAAAACTCATCACAAATGGTAGGATCATCTGGAACCAGTAGGAAAGAAAGGCTCACGAAATTGGATAAGCCCGCTTTAGCGACAATGTCCGAATCCAGTGACGAAGAATAATCATGTAAAGCCAAATGAACATACTGGATCGGGGGAGGAGTACGAGAGGGCGCCATTCAGATGGTTACACACACACACCATAAACACAGACAAACAAAGAGAATGCCTGCAAAGAAACAGACGAAAACCAAGGATAAGATACCAACCAAGGTGGTAAAACGTGACTCGACCAACTATTCCCAAGCAAACCACAGCCTAGAAAAAATTCGACATGATCTCTACACATATGCGACTGAAAGCTTCATGCGATGCAACATGCAAGCACCTAAATCCCCGTATCAGGCAATAAAGAAAAAAAAACTACACACTGTACCCTTAACCGTATCAAGGAAACTAAACCAAAACATAACAACAACCCACACATATCATGACCACAACTTTGATAATCAGATTTGACCATGGAGACAACTCCGAAGACTTCACGTACCCATCCCACGAAGCGTATTTATTGAAAAAGGGGAAAAAAATGCAGTGAGGGAGAAATTATTTTAATGAAGGGTTCATTGGAATAAATTATTAACAATGGGTGACATTTTATTAAGTGATAAACCTTAATAAAAAAACGATGATTCCTTCTTAAAATTTTAATTACAAATTATTAGGTTGCAGCGGTGCATTAATCCGAATCCCGGACTTCGATACCAGACTAAGGTCTCTAAATGCAAATTCATTTATTAAAAATTAAAGTGATGTGGATCGCTTTTTTACCAGCGCGTGCTTTTGTGACGGCTGGTTCATTGTTATTACAAAATATTAAGGTGCCTCTGAAGTGCACGTAGTGCGTGCTAAGTGAACGACAGGTTGATTTTAATTAGAAAAATGTGTGTTTGGCGCGAGCGCGCGTGCCATGGTGGTGTTTAGGATTCATGTTAAAAATTAAGCGTGAATTTTGGGGTAGCGAAAAAAATAAAAAATATAAAAGAAAAAATACCTGAAAGTGGGTGTATGTATATGCAATGAATACGCACGTCTCAATCCCCAAAATGTAGGTCAGCAATCCAAAAAGAAAAACCACGAACTGAAAATAATTGGACACACGACATAGTAAGATTAGTGAATATGAATTTGTTTGGATGACTAATGGCTTATATGTTGTTGTTGTTTTGTTTTTTTTGTTTTGTTTTTAATTTTATTTTTTAAAATGTTGTGTATTGTTGATTGTGTATTTTGGTTTTTATGTGTTTTTGTTTGTTGTAATGTTTTTTTTTTCGTGTTTTTGTTGATCTTTATGGCAAAATTTTGACAATGAAACACATATAAAAATGTTGCAGATTTTCAGCATCAATCCACCACATGTGACCAAGGTATCTGGATTTTTTCGGATTTTTCAGCTTGTGTTTGGAATTAAAGAGGATTTTTCATGAATTTAGGCATTTAATGAAGCATTTTTGCCATAAAATAATAATGGAATAAATTGGCACAGCATTTTCAACTTAGGAAATATTCCAAAAATAAGCAAAGAAGTTTATGAAATTTTCAGGAAATTTTTTGCAATTGAATTGGTATTTTTACCAATTTTAATGAATTTTTGCTCATTTTGTATGTATTTTTGAAAGAATTTTTACTGTTAGAATTTGCTGATTTTTTTAAAAATATTTTCAGTTTGGAAAAATATTTCAATTGACTACAGAAATATTGGAAATTGTTTTTTGTTTTTTAGAAAACTTTTGTATTTTTTTGGATTTTAATTGATTTTTAATGAATTTTTGAATTGTTAAATGTATTTTAAGGGTTTTTCGGGTTTGGAAATTAAAAATTCGGGAATATATACCCAAGAATGGATTGGGTGTCAGCTACGTGTGAACAGCTAGCTGGTGCACACCACCGCACGGACAAGCTAACGCGCGTCCCCGCGCGTGAACGGCCGCTAAGCGAGCACGAACCCGCGATCACGAACACACTCATACAACTCCGCACGCACACACACCTTGCGTGTGACAGGGGATCAGGGGCTTAAGAGGGGTTTCTGCAGGTTTCTTTTCTTTTCTTTTCTTTTTTGAGGTCTCTACGGGGGGGTAGGGCAAAGAGGGTGAGAAAGGGGACTTAAGAGGGGGTGACTGGGGGGTTGGGAGGGAACTAGGGTTGGGGGAGGGAATGGGGGTGTGACCCGGGGCTAAGGAGGGTGGAGGTGTGTGTGGGGGGGTGTGGGAAATTGGGGGGAGGAATGGCGGCTTGTGGGGGGTTGGTTGTGGGGTGGGTGGGACAACAGGGCGGTAGGAGGCGGATCCGGCAGCGGCGTCCGATAGGAACCCAGGGGGCGGGGCATCTATGCCAGGCGGGCGGCTACACAGGACGGCGGGCGGCGGCCACAGGTCGGAGCCAGGCGGCTGGGCGGCGTCCACAGGTTGGCGAGGAGAGGGGCGCTGGGGGCAGAGGCAGGGGCAGAGCCAGAGGTGGTGGAGGGAGAAGGCACGGTGGAGGAGGGAGAGGAGGAAGGGAGAGAGGAGGAGGCGAACTCTGGCGGGGCGGCGGCCGCACTGGGGCGATGGGCGACTACAGGGCCAAGGCGGCTGGACGGGAGATTTCGTTGTATTCTTTATATTAGATACAGGTTATAAGTTGGGGTCGTGGTTGGATGGACTATTTTTGAAGATTTATTGAAGATCAAAGTTGAGCTCTTGAATGAACTTGTATTCCCTTTTTCTTGGGTCGTGAGGACGCTTCCTTATTAAGTGTGGGGATATGTTGAGTGTTGAAATGATCTATTTTTTGGCTGATTTTTGTTGTTTTTGAGAGCTGAATGGTTGATTTTATGATATGATTGATTGGTTTGCAAGTGGTTTGAGAGTGTTTTGGATAGGTTGGAATGGTTTTATTAAGCTCATGATGTTTATTAGTAGAGATGTGAAGTTCTGTTGATGTTCTGATATGTTCTGTTTGGTCCTAATAGCTTCTGTTGAGCTTCTGTGTTGTTCTGTTTTCTCTCTGTATGGAAGGATGGAGTATTGATTGATAGGGTTTGAGATTGTTTGAAAGCTTATTGAGTGATTTTTGATGCTTTGGAATGGTTTTGGTATGAGTTATGTGGTTTTGATGCTTTCTGTTGACCTTCTGTAACTCTGTGTTGAGCTTCTATGAGCCTTTGTAGACCTTCTGTGTACTTCTGTATGTGTTCTGTTGGATGAGAGTGTAGCTTGGAAAAGTTTTCTAGCCTTGGAAAGAGGTGAATACAAGTGCAAAAGAGCTAAAAGAAGTCAAAGAAGTAGCTGTTGAAGATTGAAGTAAAGACTGGAGTGAAGTGATAGTGGTGAGTTATGAAGAGTCACTGTAGTGGCTCTGGTGCCTCTTCATATCAGACATACCTCTTGGGAGGTACATCCACGACCTAAGAAGGATTATTGAGGGTTATTATAAGAGTATTGTAGTGAGGATATGATGTACTATTGATGGAGAGAGAGAGAGAGAGTCAGAGATAGTCAAATCTATCAAAATAGCGTAATTGTATGTGAGAGATTGAGAAAGAGAACTATGAAGACATTGAAGATGAATAATATGTGATTGATTTCCATTCAAAGATGGTGTATTCCATTGTGTTCTTTGTTCTATTGATGGATTTTGTGAAGATGTTGAAGATTGTGATTGATTCTATCAAATCTGTGGGAGATATCTACTATGATGCTGTGTGAAAAATTGTTGTTTTCTTTGTTTTGATGATCAAAAGAATGAAATAAAAGCTTGTTGATATTACAAGATAGATTTTCTTGCAAGAGAATTCCCTTTTCCTTGGTGTTCCTCTTGGGGCTTTAGTGTCACACACACATGGCCATCCCTCAATGAGCAATGAAGCCTCAGGCGAGGGCATTATTACCAATCCAACTGATGTTTCGCATTAAAAAACGGTTAAGGAGTTATCTTGGGCTACCAAACCATGAGTTGATTACAACTCATACAATAATTCAGGGATTATTGGAAGATAGTCTTGCATCGTTACAAATTATCTCGCATTCTTTAAGGGAAAGGAAGATAAAGACCAGTTAAAATTCTACTTAGTATCACTCTTTGATCCCAAGGGGGAGAGCAAATATGCGATGGAAGGGTTATCATTACTATTCTTGCAATGTTTGGAAAAGAGTACCATTGTTTTGTTTGTTGATCGAATAATATCCTAAATGCTTTTACATTCAACTAATTGTTGGATTGTAGTTTAGACGATTATTCCAAGTGCTTGTAATTGATGGTAATTTCATAGCGGGGTCTGTGATGACAAGTTGCCATGGGGATAAATGAATGTTTTCTTGGAAGATGATATTAGGTTGATTGCCTTGATTGTGCTTGAATCTTAAATGAATTAATTAAGGAAATGATATTTTGCATGGGTGGATCATCTCTAAGATTGCACCACAGATTAACCCGAGAAGGGCATTGCTCGATTCACGGGCCGAAGGCCGAGTGGTGAGAAGGCCAACCACAGAAATTGTGTCAGTCCTAGGCCACTTGGGGTTAGGTGGAGCTCTGGAAGGAGGAAAAGAGGAGGGAGAGAGTGGTGGTGAGAGGGAGGAGGTAGGGAGAAGAAGGAAGGATGGAGGGGAGGGAGAAGCAGGAGGATGGAAGGAGGAATGGGGGGAAAGGTGGTTGGGGAGGAGGGTGTCGGGGAGAGAGAAATGGGGGGTGGTTGGGAGAGGGGAGGGTGCCCGCGGGGGGTAGGGATGGAGAAAAAAATTAATTAACTCATTAAAAAAATGAATAAATAAATTAAAATAAAATAAAGGCGTATCCTCGTCTCGCGCGCGTGCGCGGGGCGGGGTAGAAAAATTTACCGTGACGGAATCGGACCGGCGCCGGGATGTTGGTATGGGGCACGCGGACGCGACCGGGGCATGTGGAAATGTGTGAAATCGAAAACGGGCGCGTTCACGCGCGGGACGAGTCGCGCGAAATACATATAAACAAGGAAAAATTAATATCTCACAATCCGGGCATCGAAACGAAATGTCGTAAAAACCAAAATTGTGCAGGACGGCAGGGAAAGACAGGGGAAAAGTGCAACAGGGGTTCCGGGGGGTAAAGGGTGTTCACATGCAAAAAACGCAAAAAATGGGTCAAAAAACACAAACAAAAATTAATATCGAAAGATCCGTACATCAGAACGAAGTGCCGAAAAAAGGAAAAATGTGCAAAAACATGTGCCCGAAAATCCTATCACATCAAAACATGGTTCGGACTGAGATAAGACGCGTTCACATGGAAAAAACCCAAAAAATAGACCCGAAAATAGAATCGAAAATTAATATTGGATGAACTGCTTGCCAGAATGATATGCAATAAAAAGGAAAAATGTCCGCAAGAAGGGGTGGCACATAGTTGTCATGTTGAAACGCAGTTCTGGCGGAAGTAGGAGGGGTTCACATGCAAAAAACACAAAAAATACACCCAAAAACACATTTAAAAATTAATAATTAAAAATCCAGAAGTCGAAAGAGGGTGGAGTAAAAAGGAAAAAGATGGGGGAAGGCGCAAGAGACATGTCTGTCAAATCAAATTGGAATTCCGATGCAAACAGGGTAGGCTCACATGGAAAAATGTCAAAAAGACGCACGAAAAAGTCTCGAGAAACCGCAAAAATTAATATTGGACAAACCATGCATCAAAATGACATGGAGTAAAAAGGAAAAATGTCAGGGAGAAAGTGGTTTTCAGGGCTATGATGTCAGATCACGGTTTTGAAACAAGAAAAGCTTGTTCACATGGAAAACTGTCCAATTTATACAAAAGTCGTCAAAAATTAATAACTCAAAAACCGTGCATCAAAACAAGGGTAGGTAAAGAGAAAAATTGGACAGTTCAAAGGGACGAACAGGGCTATAAAGGTAGATGGGGATGCCGTTGAACGTAGGGTGTGTTCACATAGAAACACAACAAAATAAGGGAGAAAGAAAAATGGAGGAGGAACAGCCCCAAGGGAGGGGTGACAGTGGACAGGTGGGTGGGGAAGGGACCCCATCAGGGTAAAAGTAAGTCATGGCATAGAGGCATTAGCAGGTTGAGGCATATGCAGAGGGATATGCAATGTAGACGCGCAAGGACGCGTCCCCACACTTAAGACCTTAACGGACAGGGTTAATCGAGCAACAAGGACCTAGGACCACTCAACAGACCAACTGCTAACGTCCCCACACTTAAAACATGACCGTCACAGAGAAACAAAAGGGGTAGGGTTAGAAAAACTTGGCCCATATTGTAGAGAATCAAGGTTGATTGTCGATGGCACGTCCTGTGTTGTTGTCGGCTGGTGCAGGAGGTACCAAGGTTCGCTCCAGCACACGTCCTTCATGGTAGGGACCGCGCGGCAGCACCCAGGGAGATAGCTGGTTGAAGGAATCATATGAAATTTGTCGAGAACGATGGATTTTGCACTCAACTCACAGTCACTCAAATGGAATGAAAGAACTGTCACTCGCCCCATTACTAATATCACTCGAGAAAAGCAAGATGAAAACCCATGTCTCACACCCCGGTTTAGGAAGCGACAAAGGAATGGTGCAGAGAGAGTATGCCAGGGTGCACAGTTGATGGTGCATTAGTGTGTCCAACCCATTTGGCATAGGTGCAAGGAGGAAGGCAAGGGAGCCTGACAGTGCAGTGTACAGAATAGGGTGACGTGTCCTGTGATGATGGTAGAGACCCACCCCGTGGGTGCATAAGGAAACGAGAACATACCTGACTCCAAGTGTCGTAACGTCCGTCAAATCTCACCTCTCAATAAGTGATTGAGGAAACACTAGTCACACTCAGCCCACCCTCTGTCTCACGCTCTGTTGAAAGATACAGAGGGCAACCATGTCCTAAAACCCATTGATGTAATCCTCACGGTCACTTGTGCACAGGTTGTATGCCTTGTGCACATTTGATGGTGCAACTGTGCATCTCGCCCTGTGCCAGCATACAGTGCAAGAAGGAAGGCCAGGGAGCCTTATGGTGCAGTGCACAGAAACAGATCGTGCTTTGTGCATTGAGAAGCCCACCATACTTCATTCACACTTCTCACCTCTCATTTGATTTGAAAGGGAAGGACTGATCACTCGCCCCACTCTCTGTCTCACTCTCTGATAGATACAGAGGGCAGCCCATACTCACAACCCCATCCTGTTAGGATGAAAGCTCACGTCACTCGATTGTTTGTCGATGAAGATCGCGTCGTTAGTTGTTGAAGAGGCGTACCCAGGGAGGTAGCCATCAAATCGAACGTGGGGTTAGATAGGAACATGGCGTCTGCTAGAGGACTGTCAAACGCTCTACAGAAAGGCACAGGACACAGCGTACCAAGGGAGGTAGCTTCGGAACTCGATCCTGGGGATGTCAACTGATGAACCCACTTTTTGGACTACTGGGTGTTGCCACCTTTTCCACAGCCAGCTTCCCGCCCAAGGGTGTCCTTTTCTTGGAACGAGGCCTGCTATGACAGGAAATTTCTTCCTTTTCTCCCATAACTTTTTCTTTTCTTTTCTTGTTTTTTTTTCTTTGTTCTTGTTTTTTTTTTCTCCTATTCCCGAGGGTGTCTCCACCTTTTCTCGAAGAATAGGTCGGCATGACAGGGACCGAAGTCCTTTTCTCCCATGACCGATATGTATATTTTTTTTTTCTTTTTTGAATTAGGCAAGGGAATGGTAGAAATATCATTTGTCACAACTAACATCGCCACTGCCACTTGTGAAAAATAGAGGATAAGAGATCAGGGGCGGGAGGTGGGGCTGAGGGGACAGAGGGTTGTGTCCACCTCATCAGGAGTGGCTGCAGAATGGCTATCAGAAGTAGCATCAAAAGAGTGACAGCGCCACGCCAACGAGGGAAAGGATCAGGTGACCGTGATTGTCAAGATCCCCAATGGGGGGAAGTACTTCTTCAGGCGATATCCATTGATCAGGAAGGGATCATCAGAGGCATCAACGGTCTGCACTTGGACAGAGCCATTAGGGTTGACAGCAAGTACCTTATATGGGCCCATCCACCGCTGTTGAAGCTTGCTAGGAAACTTGCCAAATCGTGAATCATAGGCTAGGACCAAATCACCTTCTTTGAACTCCTTGTGCTTGATGAAGCTGTCATGGTAAGCCTTACGTCGAGCTTGCATGGCTTCCATGCACTGTAGAGCCATCTTGCGAGTTTCATCCAAACATTCCAGGTGCAAGAGACGGCGTTGCCATGAATCATCGTCCCCCAAACACTCTTTGATAGCCACTCACAAAGAGGAAAATTCTAGTTCAACAGGGAAAACAGCTTCTGTACCATGCACTAGCTAGAAGGGTGTCTGTCATGTTGATGCTTTATGGGAGGTTCTGTACGCCCAGAGGGCCTCTGTAAGTCGATCGTCCCAATCACAACGATGTGCGAAAATTGTTCTTGTCAGAATCAAGCAGAGGATGCGATTGGTGACTTCAACTTGGCCATTGGCTCTGGGGTAATAAGGAGTGGGCTTGCGATGGTGGATCTTATACAGCTCTGTCAACTCTTCCATGACTTTATTAATGAAATGAGTGCCTCTGTCACTTACTAGCTCTAAGGGACTGCCAAAACGGGTGATGATATTCTCGTACATGAACAGGGCCATGTTGTTACCATCGTCCCGCTTTAGGGCTTTAGCTTCACACCACTTTGTGACATAATCCGTACATACCAAGATGTATATGTTCTGCTTCCTTCTGGTAGGAGGATCGATCGGGCCTACGAAGTCGATGCCCCACTTCTCGAAAGGCTTCAAGGGAAGGATAGGTTGCAGTGGCATGGCACTTGTTTTGGTGGATTTCCCCATTCGCTAACAAGCATCATATCACTTGCAGTAATCATAAGCATCCTTGTGGAGGATCGGCCACTAGTATCCTACTAGCAGAGCTTTCCTGACTGTAGCTTCTCTTGCAAAGTGGCCTCCACATGGCTCGTCATGGCAAGCCTTTAGAACAATCCCAATCTCATCTCCTGCAACACATCTTCTGAGAACTTCATCTTTGCCTTTCTTGTACAGTGCACCGCCTAACAGGGTGTAGGGGACTGATTCTAATATAAGCTTCTTCCTTTCCCGACTAGAAATGCCAGGAGGGTACTGTTGGGTTGCCAGCAGATTGGCAATGTTTGCATACTAGGGGGTTACAGTTTCTACTAGGAATAGGAAAGCATCAGGGAGGTCTGGATCATCCTGCTCCTCGTTTGCGGTCTATGGGATACGCGATAGATGATCAGCCAGAACATGGGAACGACCAGGTTTGGTAATTACCTCAAAGTCGAACTCCTGGAATAGAAGGAGCCATCTCATCATTCATCCTTTCACGTCTACTTTGTTCATTAGGAAGGACAAGGCCTCATGATCCACATAAAATTTAAAGTGGGTAGACAGTAGGTAGTGGCGAAACTTCTCTAAGGCAAACACCATTGCCAAGCACTCAAGCTCTGTCACTGTATAGTTCCGTTCCCTATTAATGACTTTTCAGCTTGCATAATAGATGGGTTGATCTAATTTCGAGGGGCCCTTTTGACATAGGACAGCACCCAGCCCTTCAACTGATGCATCAGTGTGTACATGAAACTCCTTCGTCCAATCAGGAGGCTGCAGAATGGGTGCCTCAATCAGACACTGCTTCAGAGTGTTGAAGGCTTTGTCACATTCTTCTGTCCAAATAAACTCTGCATCTTTCCTTAGAAGCTTGTGCAAGGAGGTTGCCTTTGTTGCAAAATGAGCTATGAACCTTCTATAGTAACCCATATGGCCTAGGAATCCCCTCAACTGTTTGAGGTTGGTGGGTGCTGTCAGAGCTGCAATCTTTTTGATCTTTGCAGGGTCTGTTGATATCCCTTGTGCAGAGACAATGTGGCCCAACAGAACTCCAGAAGAGACCACAAAGATGCATTTGTCGGGGTTGAGGGAAATCCCATACTCTCAACATCGGTCAAAACATTGTTCCAAATGTCCCCAGTGTTCACGGATCAAACTATAGACACATAAGTCATCCAAAAATACCTCAATAAAGTCGTGTAGATGATTTTGGAATGTAGCCATCATGACTCGTTGGAAAGTAGCAAGGGCGTTGCACAGTCCAAACGGCATCATTCGGTAAGCGTAGGTCCCCCATTCTGTGGTGAAGGCTGTTTTGGATTGGTCTTCTTCTGCTATCTGCACTTGGTTATATCCGCTGAATCCATCCAGAAGGGAATAAAGCTCATGTCCTGCCACCACTATGTCCAATAGTTGGTCTGTGAAAGGCATAGGAAAGTGATCCTTATTGGTCTTGGAATTCAACTTGCGAAAATCCACACATATACGAAGCTTGCCATTCTTCTTGGGTACAACCACGATGGGTGAGACCCATTCACTATTTGCCACTGGATAGATGAACTCGGCTTCCAGAAGCTTCAGCAGCTCTACTTTCACCAAGGTCGAATAATTTGGATTCATTCGCCTCTGTCGTTGCCGTACTGGCTTGGCATCAGGCTCCAAGTCAATATGATGCTGACATATTGTGGGATCAATCCCCTTTAGGTCTTTGTAGGACCATGCAAACACATCCAAATTCTCTTTCAACAAGTTGTATAAGGTTGACAACTCCTCTTCTGGTAGGCTATTACCCACCTTCAAGTGGCATTCAGTGCCATCTACATCCACAAAGGTTAACTGCCTTTCACCTTCTACTTCACGGATGAAGGTCCCACGGACTGCTTCTGGGTACAGATCCGACTCCTTCAAGGGGGTGGTGTCCTCTTCTGATGTCCCACTAGAACCAACTTCTTCTTTTGGTGGAGATTTAGGTTGCTCCTTGAGATGTTGAAATGGGATTAGAGCCATTTCGGGTTTGGCTTCAAGATTAGTTATCTCTTGGCTTGAAGACTCATCTTTTGATGATGCGTCCAGGAACATCACATAACAGGGACCCTCTAATGCCTGTTGGAATCGTGAGACTGGTGCTTGTTGGCACGGTGTATCATCATCATCTTCTCTTGGCAAAGGTGGGTGAGGGCGGCATGAGCCACTGCTGAAAGACGGCTTGGTCTTCTTTAACCATTTCTTATAAAGATTTTGCATATGAGAAAATCCATTTACCAGACCAAATGGTACCATCGCCATTCTGTCCCACAGCATGAGCTCGTCTGCTTCCGATGCTTCTGGAACTTCTTCTTCATATGTATCCTCTTTAGGTGGGATAGACTCTTCCGTCTCGCTTTCATAACCTTCTTCTTCAATATCATCTCCATCCTCTTTGGTCTCTGTCTCTGTCTCTGTCTCTATCTCTGTAGGAGCTCTGTAAGAGAAGAACGGGTTCTCTGTTCATCTTTTGCTTCTGTCTCTAGCTCTGCTATGGCCATGTAGCAGGGAGAGCAATATATCCAAGCCTCTATCTCACTGTCAGAAGTGATTTCGGAAATCGTTTCTGGTTTAGGCAGGAAGTATTCACCCATTGATAAGCCCTTTGCATCTTTTGGGAGTTGGCTTACCGTATCCATTGTTAAGGAACGTGCCTCTATTTTCTTGGGAAGGATCTGTTTGACAGCATCTTCTTCTGCTGATGTTCCATCTGTAGCCTCATTAGGGAGTCAGAAGATAATTCCAAGGAGGTGGATCCATGTCCTTTTTGAGCACCATATGGCTTCAACACCACTTTATTAGGTCCTCTACCCAAGGTCAAGGTTCCTTTGAACCAATCCGTCCTTGCTCTGGCTTCAAAAAGCCATGGTCTGCCCAGTAATAGGGGGTAGGATGTACCATAAGAGTTTGGCTTCACCACCAGATAGGTTAGCCAATAATCTTTTCCAGCCACTGTAGTCTTCACATATGGGAGAATGCCAAAAGGCTTGATTCTACTTTGATCCGCCAGTCTGATGAGCCATTGGGTGGGTTGCACACCTTGTAGGCCTAGATCTTTCATTGTCACATCCGTCATAATGTTCGTTGATGAGCCACCATCAATCAGTGCATTTGCAATAAAGCAGCCTTCTATCCACACGCCAATCTTTGGGATACTCGGATCTAGGAAGGCGTTAGCCACATCCACTTCTTTTACAGGCTCTGGAGCTTGGTTAGACTTTGTTGCTGTTGATGGAGCAATCCTTAAGCCACGTCTTCTTGCCAATATACTTTTGAACCTTTTTCGGCAACTGGGAGACAACATCAATAATTGTCGAAATGTGAGGTTTGGTTTAAAGGTATCTAGATCTCTGACCAGATTGTATTCCTTAATAGGATCCACTGGCTTCTCTAACCGGTTAGGGAATGGGACAACACCCATTTTCATTTTCCTTTTTTCTTCCAACAGGGGCATCATGGGGCCTTCTTCTACCACTTGTGGCACTTCTCCTCTTCTATCTCCTGGACCTCTGGTCCTGTCTCTGGAACTGTCTCTGTTACTCTCTATGGCACTGTGGTGCTCTGTAGGGCACTGTCAGGCTCTGTTATGTTCTGTTCTTCTGGTGGAAGATTGAACTTCACTGTTCTGGAAGGAGGATTATTTTCTTTCTGGATAGGTGGTTCCTTCTTCTTTGCACGCGTGATGGCAGCAACTTCCAATTCCACTAAATTGGAGGTAGGCTCTTGGGCCTTGGCCGGATTATCAGTAGCACTATTTTTTACTGGGACTGGTCTTGGACAGTCTTTTGCAGTGTGGCCTTCTCCTTTGCATCGACTACATAAGGGCTTGTAATCCACTGACCTTTTGGGATTTGGACAATTTGGTGAAATGTGTCCCTTTTCTCCGCATCTGTAACACTCCACTTCTGATCTCTGACCACCGCCAGACTGTCTTCCTCTGTAACTTTGACAGGGAAATCTCCTTGGACCGAAATTAGGACCAAACTCTCTAGGCTTGGGTCCAATATCCTGTGTTGTCATTTTGGATTCCAACAAGTTGAATCTTGCGTCTTTTTCCTTCCTTCTCCTATCATGCATCTCCTTCAGAGAGCAAATATCCTCTTTATGGTTCTTCCGTAAACAGTAGGAACAGAAAGCTCCAGGGACTGTTGGCTTTTGTGTACATTCAGTGGCTAAATGGCCTGCTTGATGACACTTACCACACCAAGTATTTGACTACATCACATCTCTTCCTGCTCCTACAACGTTGGATATGCTAGCGGTATTCACTTTCAATGTCTGTAGCTGCTCTGTAATCACATCCATCAACTCCTTTTTGATATTTGCAACTGAGTTGGATAAATAATCCTTCAAGAGTTCTCCTCCTGAGTTACTGGCAGTAGGGTTTTGAGGAGTCTCTGTAATCAGTGCATAAACAAGTTGGGCTGGTGCAAAGGGGTCTCTATTCCGATTCTAATTCAGAGCTCCTGTTTGAACTGTTGGCTGTTGGCTCCAGTTGGTAGGGTTCCATTGTTTCTGCTGATTTGGCATTGGAGAAATTGTTTGGGATCATTGTTGTTGTGGTTGAACCATCATTTGAGGCATTGATTGTGGCCACTGTGGATTTGGTGCACTGTACTGTGATACTAGGGGCATTTGTTGGTAGAGGTAGGGGACAGTTCTTGGGATTGCATTTGGTGGGTACATCATTCCTGGCATCAGAGGAGGTAGGACTCCTCTTCCTGGATTCATCGCCAATCTAGCTTCCACTTCATCGTACAGTCTTGCACCTTCTGTTGCAGCTTGTAGTGTGGCTGGTCTTTGCAGCTCCACAAACTTACGAACTTCTGGTTGTAATCCTTTGAGAAACACTCCCTTCTGAATGCCATCATCTAGATTATGGTTAGTCCATCTCTTCAGGATGGATTCCATTCGTGAGACATAAGCTTCTACTCTTTCTCCAGAGGATTGACTTAAATTCATAAATTCCTCTCGCATCCGCTCTTCAAAACCTTCACACCTGAATTTAGTGAGGAAGGACAACTTCAGGTCGTCCCATATGCCAAAAATTCCTGCTGCTTGTCTCTCATACCACTGAAACGCCGCACCCTTGAAAGTGGCGGGGAATATTGCCAACCAATGCTCAGGGGTTCTGGCATTGTTAGCCACACATGCTACCATAAACTCTACTACATGAAGATCAGGGTTTTCATTGTACTCTCCCTTAAAAACTGGCAATGGAACTACATTCGTTGGCCTGTCATCAATATTTCCAGGACGGATCTGGCTTGGAAGTGGACCTCCAGTAGGAGGAGGAAGGGCTTGATGTGCCATCGGGACTTTTGTAAAGAGTTCTGCAAGGGCATCAAAGGCGGCTTCTCCTGTGAGCTCGTTCTCGGCTTTGATTCTTGCCTTCTCTCTTCTCGCGTACCTCTGGACTCGTTCTAACGCTTGCCTCTTTATTGCGTCATTCATCAGGGGGTTGGCTCCACTATGTTGTTAGTACTCCACAAAGGGATAACATAAGGCTTCATTCTCTGTAGGACTCTCTTGCCAACATTTCTTCTACTTCTTCCTTTTCAACGTCTCTGAATTTTGCTTTCATGCCACTGCACAGAGGAAGGTATTCGGTTCTGAAGGTGTCAAAATGCATATGTCTAAGCATTGTGGTGGTGTCATCATCATAGTAATGCCAGCTTTTGATGGTTTCAACAGTGTATGTTGTAAAGAACACTTTGTCTACCAACTTCCAGTGGGTTGCTAATTGAACAAATAGAAGATTATTAGTGCACCAAGCATCCCATGTATCTTGCTGTTGAGCATCCACGAACAAATTCCAACTCTTTTCCTTCTTATTTTTGTGAACCTCCACAAACCAAGACTCCTGAAGCTTCTTCACAATCTCCCACTTGATGATGTCTGGAAACTTCTCAATGAATGCCAAATCTTCCATGGATGGTCATTCTCTCTGTTTCTGCTCTTTAGTTTGTTCCCAAACAGTTTGCCACCAAGATGCAAGTTTGTGCTGCTTCAACAGAAAGAGGAAACTGTCCAACACATAGAGCATGCATCATGATGGTGATATGTTTCCGCCATTGTGGGATGAACTTCTTGTGGAAAGTGGCTTTGATTATGAGAAATTCCAACTCTTCAGTGGAAGAAGGAACTTTACAAACATCCATTGAATTATTCTCTTCTTGACAATGCCATTTCCTTCATTTTCAGCCTCTTCTGCTGCTTGTTGATGGCAAGTTTCCCCGGCTGCGCACAAAAAACATGGAGCCCCAAGAGGAACACCAAGGAAAAGGTAATTCTCTTGCAAGAAAATCTATCTTGTAACATCAACAAGCTTTTATTTCATTCTTTTGATCATCAAAACAAAGAAAACAACAATTCTTCACGCAACATCATAGTAGATATCTCCCACAGATTTGATAGAATCAATCACAATCTTCAACATCTTCACAAAATCCATCAATAGAAAAAAGAACACAATGGAATACGCCATCTTTGAATGAAAATGAATCACATATTATTCATCTTCAATGTCTTCATAGTTCTCTTTCTCAATCTCTCACATACAATTACACTGTTTTGATAGATTTGACTATCTTTGACTCTCTCTCTCTCTCTCTCTCTCTCTCTCTCTCTCCATCAATAGTACATCATATCCTCACTACAATACTCTCATAATAACCCTCAATAATCCTTCTTAGGTCGTGGATGCACCTCCCAAGAGGTATGTCTAATATGAAGAGGCACCAGAGCCACTACAGTGACTCTTCATAGCTCACCACTGTCACTTCACTCTAGTCTTTACTTGAGTCTTCAGCAGCTACTTCTTTGACTTTTTTTATCTCTTTTGCACTTGTATTCACCTCTTTCCAAGGCTAGAAAAATTTCTCAAGCTACACTCTCATCCAATAGAACACATACAGAAGCATACAAAAGGTCTACAGAGGCTCACAGAAGCTCAACAGAGAGTTACAGAAGGTCAACAGAAAGCATCAGAACCACATAACTCATACCAAAACCATTCCAAACCATCAAAAATCACTCAATAAGCTTTCAAACAATCTCAAATCCTATCAATCAATACTCCATCCTTCCATATAGAGAGAAAACAGAACAAAACAGAAGCTCAATAGAAGCTATCAAGACCAAACAGAACATATCAGAACATCAACAGAACTTCACATCTCTACCAATAAACATCATGAGCTTAATAAAACCATTCCAACCTATCCAAAACACTCTCAAACTACTTCCAAACCAATCAATCATCTCATGAAATCAACCATTCAGCTCTCAAAAATAACAAAAATCAGCCAAAAAATAGGTCATTTCAACACTCAACAGACACTTTTCGCTTGGGGGCCATTCTTGATCTTTGTCTCCCTTAGATGCGAATCACACAAGACTTCCGTGCCTTATACTCGATTAGCAGGGGCCAATTGGGAAAGAGAATTAAGCTTGCAGGTGGGGGATAATCTCGTGGGAAAAGGTATAGATTCGTGGGCAAAGGGGAAAGAAAGAATGTGTGTGGACACCCTCTAATCTGCGCACTCGAAGGTGAAGTGTTGCTTGTAGTTACATTCTCGTTTCCAACCACTTCCAATGATCATGGCCATGGCTCTCTCCTTGTCAATGTTGGTAGCCTGATGGCTCTTTGAAAGGGGCTTGAAACTCCACAAGAGAAGAGCTTTGACTAGGAAGAAGGGCTCATACGTGGAAGAGGTTCTTCATGTGGATGAAAGGAGAATGAAGAGAGATGGAAGGCCTTTGGTAATGATGATCCCCTTCTTCTTCTTGCCTTCATAGATCTCTCTCTCTCTCTCTCTCTCTCTCTCTCTCTCTCTCTCTCTCCCTTCAGCATGCTATTCAAGGCCTTTCATTTTTTTCCACATTGTGATTGGGAGGGGGGGGGGGAGGGGGGGAGGAACATGGGGAGAAGGTGGTGTGGTGGTTCTCTCTACCCCCTCCTCTCTTTTCCTTCTCTCTCCTCTTTTTTCCTTTTTTTAAAATTTCTTCTCTCTTTAATTTTTTTCTTTTCTCTTTGTTTTAAATTTTATCTTTTCTCTCTCTATAATTCTCTCTCTGTGTTCAAATTATCTATCTTCTTCTTTTCTCTCTCTCTCTCTCTCACTCTCATTTTCTTCTCTGTATCTCTCTCTTCCTTTTTCTTCTCCCCCCTCTCTCCTCTCTTTTCCTTTTTTCTTTTCCTCTCTCTCTCTCTCCTTTTTTTTCATTTTTCTCTTTGTGTGTGTGTGTGTGTGTATATATATATATCCTTATTTTTCTTCTCCTCTGTCTTTCTCTTTCAAGTTTTTTCTCTCGCTCTCTTTTTTCTCTCTATATTTTTTCTTCTCTCTCTATTTTTCTATTTTCTCTCTTTCCCTTTCTCTCCCTATATTTTCTCTCTCTTTCAAATTATATATTTCCTTTCTTTCTCTCTCTCTAAGCCAAAAACTATTCTCGTTTCTCTTTCCACTCTCTCCATCATTTTCTCTTTCTTCTTTTTCTTCTTCTTATCCTTCTCCTCCTTCTTCTTCTTTTATCTCCCTCTTAAAGCGTGTGAAAAACTATGTTCGAAAAAATTTAAATTTAAAAAACACTTTTAAAGATGTTTAATTAAAAGAATCTTAAATTAAAGAATTTAACCTAATTGAGAGAGAGAGAGAGAGAGAGAGAGAGAGAGAGAGAGAGAGAGAGAGAGAGAGAGAGAGAGAGAGAGAGAGAGAGAGAGAGAGAGAGAACCTAGGCCCTACAAATGAGAGAGCGAAGGGGGGAGGGGAAAAAAAAAGAGAGTGATTATAAGTGAGAGAGAGGAGAGGGGGTTTTAATTTTTAAAAGGGAGGTGGGGAGGGGGGTGCGCTTTAATGAAAAAAGGGAGGGGAAGAGAAAAGGAGAGATTACACGTGAGAAAGAGGGGAGGGGAGGGGGTTGTGATTGAAAAAGGGAGGTTTGGAAAAGGGGGTAGGTTCGGGAAGCCCTCTGGACGTTCGAGGCTTTCCGAACCTACAACAAAAATAATATAGTAGTAAGATTCACACATTAAGTAGATGGTAATCAAGACATATCCTAAAGTAAATAAGTACATAGTTATTAACATGAAAAATCTCCTTTTAGAGGTCCTTGCATGACTTTAAGATATCTTTTGATAAAAGTCCAATAATCAATATTTAAAATCTATTATAAGGGATGCATTGGAGGCTCCTTAGCTAATATATTTCAAAAATTATCTTTAAGCATTTGCTCTTCCTTTAAATCCAGTATTGTCCCTTCACAAGTACTAAGAACATGATAAGGTAGTTGAATGCAATAGACCACATTAATCCTAAGGCTCACTTCTTAGTAAATGGACTCTAGGTTTACTATTGAAACTAAGGTTGCTTTCCAAAGTCAAGGCTATCATTCCATATCATTCTAAGATATGAACATCCTTAAGATTTACCTGAAAAGTTCTATTTAGTTTTGCACATTTATGCTACTTCTTTGTTTATTACTATTTGTTTTATATTGTAATTGCCCAATGGTCCTTTGTTTATCATAGTCCCACTTATTTACATTAACTAAGCTCTAGTTTTGACATCAAGATTGGATTAAGTTAGCCCAACCTAAGATTAGATTGACTCAATAGTAGATATATACTAGCTAGCCCTCATTTCATGCTCAAAACCTAGCCATTCCTTTTTCTTAAGGCATCCATGCCATAAAATGATCAATACCCTAAGTATTTTTTTAACTAGTACTAGAAATATCTACATTTCCTAGATGGTGCTAGATATAGTATTTACCATATTTGATGGCAAGCCAATCATTATAGATTGTGAGCACACATATGTTGCTTAGGTGCCATCATTTCATCTTCATATCCTCTCCTATGTATGCTTTCACCCCTAAACTACTATGGGTTCTTAATGACAAACTTGATAGATAATTAGTTAAGGTAATAAGGGAATGGTGATAATGATGATGATTATAGTGATTATTTTAATAAGGAAATGGTATGATGATTATAATAAGGGAATAGTGATAATGATGATGATTATAGTGATGATGATGAGGTGGTAGCTATTTATAGTGGGAAAAAGATGATCCAAATGTGTAACATCCCCGCATGGCCCCACATGGGAACGACTCCCTC